>NC_143003.1:8144550-8150680 GCF_061535395.1 Colias eurytheme | reverse complement strand
GTGAGGTGGGTGGGGGTGTGTGGTGGGTGGGTTGGGGTGGGGTGGGGTGGGTGGTGGGTGGGAGGGGGGTGGGAGGTGTGGTGGGTTGGTTTGGTGGGGTTGGTGGTGGGGGGTGGTGTGGGGTGTGTGTGGTGGGTTGGTGGGGTTGGGTGGTGGGGTGGGGTGGGTTGGGTGGGAGGGTGGGGGTGGGGGTGGTGGTGGGGAGGGTGTGGGGTGGGGTGGTGGTGGGGTTGGGGTGGGTGGGTGGTGGGGTGGTGTTGGGGGTGGGTGGGTGGGGTGGGGTGGGTTGGGGTGGTGGGGGTGGGTGGTGGTGGGTGGGTGGGGTGGGGTGGGGTGGGGTGGGGTGGTGGAGGTGGGTGGTGGGTGTGGGGGTGGGGTGGTGGGGTGTGGGTGGGGTGGGGTTGGTAAGTGTTATGCGAATAATCTAACCTAACCTAACCTAACCTAACCTAACCTAACCTAACCTAACCTAACCTAACCTAACCTAACCTAACCTAACCTAACCTAACCTAACCTAACCTAACCTAACCTAACCTAACCTAACCTAACCTAACCTAACCTAACCTAACCTAACCTAACCTAACCTAACCTAACCTAACCTAACCTAACCTAACCTAACCTAACCTACCTAACCTAACCTAACCTAACCTAACCTAACCTAACCTAACCTAACCTAACCTAACCTAACCTAACCTAACCTAACCTAACCTAACCTAACCTAACCTAACCTAACCTAACCTAACCTAACCTAACCTAACCTAACCTAACCTAACCTAACCTAACCTAACCTAACCTAACCTAACCTAACCTAACCTAACCTAACCTAACCTAACCTAACCTAACCTAACCTAACCTAACCTAACCTAACCTAACCTAACCTAACCTAACCTAACCTAACCTAACCTAACCTAACCTAACCTAACCTAACCTAACCCTAACCCTAACCTAACCTAACCTAACCTAACCTAACCTAACCTAACCTAACCTAACCTAACCTAACCTAACCTAACCTAACCTAACCTAACCTAACCTAACCTAACCTAACCTAACCTAACCTAACCTAACCTAACCTAACCTAACCTAACCTAACCTAACCTAACCTAACCTAACCTAACCTAACCTAACCTAACCTAACCTAACCAACCTAACCTAACCTAACCTAACCTAACCTAACCTAACCTAACCTAACCTAACCTAACCTAACCTAACCTAACCTAACCTAACCTAACCATACCTAACCTAACCTAAAACCTAACCTAACCTAACCTAACCAACCTAACCTAACCTAACCTAACCTAACCTAACCTAACCTAACCTAACCTAACCTAACCTAACCTAACCTAACCTAACCTAACCTAACCTAACCTAACCTAACCTACCTAACCTACCTAACCTAATAACCTAACCTAACCTAACCTAACCTAACCTAACCTAACCTAACCTAACCTAACCTAACCTAACCTAACCTACCTAACCTAACCTAACCTAACCTAACCTAACCTAACCTAACCTAACCTAACCTAACCTAACCTAACCTAACCTAACCTAACCTAACCTAACCTAACCTAACCTAACCTAACCTAACCTAACCTAACCTAACCTAACCTAACCTAACCTAACCTAACCTAACCTAACCTAACCTAACCTAACCTAACCTAACCTAACCTAACCAACCTAACCTAACCTAACCTAACCTAACCTAACCTAACCTAACCTAACCTAACCTAACCTAACCTAACCTAACCTAACCTAACCTAACCTAACCTAACCTAACCTAACCTAACCTAACCTAACCTAACCTAACCTAACCTAACCTAACCTAACCTAACCTAACCTAACCTAACCTAACCTAACCTAACCTAACCTAACCTAACCTAACCTAACCTAACCTAACCTAACCTAACCTAACCTAACCTAACCTAACCTAACCTAACCTAACCTAACCTTACCTAACCTAACCTAACCTAACCTAACCTAACCTAACCTAACCTAACCTAACCTAACCTAACCTAACCTAACCTAACCTAACCTAACCTAACCTAACCTAACCTAACCTAACCTAACCTAACCTAACCTAACCTAACCTAACCTAACCTAACCTAACCTAACCTAACCTAACCTAACCTAACCTAACCTAACCTAACCTAACCTAACCTAACCGGTCCTCACATGAAGACCGAGTGCGACAAGTGGCTGCGGGGAGAAGTGCCTCAATGCATCAACTGCATAAAGGCTAAGAAAGGCAGCGCAGAGCACAGCGCCTTTGACAGAGAGTGTACGGAAAGAAAGAGGTGGGATGCTCTGGCCAGATCGGCGGTAGCGTATTGCTAAGGTTGCCCAAGGTGAGTCCTTCCAGTACCGAATGCTGCAGGCCAATCTCCAGCGGAGCCAAATCGCCACACGGGAGCTACTGCTCGAAGCCACCAAGCGTAAGGCATGCGTAGCATTGCTGCAAGAGCCCTACGTTGGTGGGGCGAAAAGTATGATCCTCACTCCATTGTATGTCCATACAATGGAGTGAGGATCTTCCAGAGCGAAGGGGAAGAGGGTGGAGCAGTAAAGGCGTGTATTGTAGTACTCGACGACACACTGGATGTCGAACTACATACACGCCTTAGCAGTAACAACATCGTTGTGGCCACCCTCAGAACCAAAGCCTGGGAGATGATTGTAGTGTCCTTCTACTTCGAGCCCGATAAACCAGTGGGGCTCTACCTGGACCATCTTAGGCGGATAGGGAGAGAGCTGGGTATCCATAGGATGGTCCTGGGAGGCGATGCGAACGCAAAAAGCCCGTGGTGGGGTGGCGAAGTGGAAGACTCGCGAGGAAGAGATGTGTCTGCTGTACTGGAAGAAATGGGAATGCACATACTCAACACCGGGGACATCCCTACGTTCGATACCATTAGAGGTGGGAAAAGGTACTCTAGCTACGTGGATGTGACAGCGTGCTCCGACGATCTGCTGAACCGAGTGGACAACTGGAGGGTTGAGGAGAGTCTCACGAGCTCGGACCACAACGGCATATCCTTCGGCATCAGACAACATAAATCCACAGGCACGAACATAATACGAACTACACGCATATTTAACACACACAAGGCGAACTGGACTCAGTTTCATGAGAAACTGACCCAGCTGATGTCGGACAGACAATTAACTATACAAGACATAGACACAATACACAGCACACAACAAATAGATGACGCAATAGACAGATACACTGAAGCAATCACACAGACATGCAGAGACACAATGCCGACCAAAAAACACACACAGAAATTCACCTTGTCGTGGTGGAATGATGAGCTCGCGCAGATGAAGAAGCAGGTGGCCACGAGGAGACGCAGGATCCGAAACGCAGCACCTGATCGCAGAGACCGCGTGGTTGGATTGTACCTGGAAGAAAGAGAGATGTATGAAAAGGCAGTGAAAGAAGCGCAAGAGAAGAGTTGGAAGGAGTTTTGCCGGAAACAGGATAGGGAGGGGGTCTGGGAGGGCATCTACAGGGTGCTTAATAGAGCCACAGGGAGAGAGGAGGATCTGCCCCTTTCGAGGGGCGGTGAGACCCTCGATGCCCGGAGCTCGGCAGAACTGTTGGCGGAGACCTTCTACCCCGAGGACCAGGAAAGTGGTGAAAGTGAGGGACATCGTCGGGTGCGCGGGTGTGCGGAGTCCTTGGACACCGAACCACCGGCGGGCCCGGATGACCCTCCTTTCATCATGGAGGAGTTGAAGAGAGCCGTAAGGTCCTTCAACCCCAAGAAGGCCCCCGGGGCGGATGGACTCACGGCCGACATCTGTCAGCACGCTGTGGATTGTAACCCGGGATGGTTCCTTGCCTTGCTCAACAGATGCCTCTCTGCCGCCTACTTCCCCGCACAGTGGAAGTGGGCGACCGTGGTTATACTGCGAAAGCCGGGCAAGGAATCATATCGGGTACCGAAAGCCTATCGACCGATCGGCCTCTTACCTGTTCTCGGCAAAATCTTCGAAAAGATGCTGGTCGGCCGACTCAGGTTTTACCTGTTGCCCAAAATAAGCCCCCACCAGTATGGCTTTATGCCACAGAGGAGCACCGAGGACGCCCTCTATAGACTAGTGAACCACATCAGAAATATGAGGGAGGAGAAGAAGATTTCTGTTGTGGTATCGCTGGACATAGAGGGAGCCTTCGACAGCGCCTGGTGGCCAGCCATAAAGGTGCGGTTGGCTGGAGTTGGGTGCCCGGGGAACGTGAGGCGGGTGATCAGCAGCTACCTGAGTGAAAGGGGAGTGAAAGTTAGATATGCGGGCGTGGAAGTGAGTAGGGGGACCAGCAAGGGGTGCGTGCAGGGATCCATAGGTGGACCAATCCTGTGGAACCTCTTGCTGGACCCTCTGCTATGGATGCTAGAGGAGATGAAAGTATTCTGTCAGGCGTTCGCCGACGACATTGTGTTGGTCTTTGAGGGTGACACGGCCCTTGAAATTGAAATGGAAGCTAACCGTGTCTTAAATGCAATAGATGAATGGGGAAAGGAAAACAAACTAAAATTTGCACCGCATAAAACTTGTGCCCTCCTTTCCACGAGGAGATTAAAATATGACGTGCCACGGCTCGCTATGGGGAATGTGGAAATAAAATATTTTGACCATATAAAAATATTGGGCCTAACAATAGACAGCGGCCTCACCTTTAACGCCCACGTCGGGGCTGTATGCCAAAAGGCAATAGCCCGGTATAAACTCTTGGCTAAGGCAGCCAGAGTTGGTTGGGGACTTAGCCCAGATATTATTAAGACTATTTATATAGCTGTTATTGAACCGACTATTATGTATGCATCGGCAGCGTGGGCACCCACAGTGGAAAAGATGGGGGTCCAAAAAAGGCTGAACACCGTGCAACGGGGTTTCGCCCAAAAAATCTGCAGAGCATATCGGACCGTCTCCCTGAACTCAGCTATGCTGTTGGCTGGGATACTCCCCCTTGATCTCAGAATTCTCGAAGTCTCGAGATTATATGGGATCAAGAAGGGGGTGTCGCACCCAGCGTTGGGAGACAGGGAGGTGGAAAGAATGGCTCCGGCGATTGAGGACCCACATCCGGCAGAGCAGGAAGGGCTGGGGTTCGGGCTGGTGGACGAGGACTCGTATTCCGACGTGGCTAATAGCCACATACATAGGATCTACACGGACGGCAGCAAGATTGAGGGTCGAGTCGGAGCCGCCCTTTCCGTATGGGAGGGGGAGGCCGAGACGAAGGCCGTCAAGCTTGCTTTGCCGCCGTATTGCACCGTCTACCAGGCCGAACTCCTAGCGCTCCAAAGAGCAGTAATTAGAGCCTGCAAGAGCGGAGTGTCGAAGGTCGGCATCTTCAGCGACTCCAGATCGGCCCTCCAGGCAGTCACACTCGGTTCCCCCCACCCCCTTGCTGTGCAAACAAGGGCGGCCCTCCGAAAAGCTGCTTCGCAGGGGCGGGAGGTCGCTCTGTTTTGGATCAAGGCGCACGCAGGGCTAAGGGGGAACGAAAGAGTGGACCAGTTAGCCAAGGAGGCCGCTCTGGGGTCGAAGAAGAAACCCGACTACGATCTGTGTCCTGTTTCATTCGTCAAGCGTATCCTGAGACAGGATACGATCGGGGAATGGGACAGGAGATATGATGTGGGGGAGACGGCTGGAGGCACGAAACTCTTTTTCCCAAGCGCTGCTGCTGCATACAAAATAGTACGGAAAATAGACATCACACACCACACCACACAAGCACTGACTGGACACGGTGGGTTCGCCTTCTACTTGAACAGATTCAAGCTGAAGGAGAATCCATCGTGCCTGTGTCAGCCCGGAGTCGACGAGACGGTTTCTCACCTGTTGCTCGAGTGTCCGATTTTTGCAAGAGATAGATATGTTATTGAGCAAAAATTGGGCATCGCGATGACGGGTGAGAATCTGCCCGCGGCCCTGGGGGATGATACGAAAACTGAATTCTTGGAGTATTGCGAAAGAATTGTAAGGGTGGTTAACAAAAGACACTGTGATAAGTTGTGATGTTAGGGTTAAGTTTTATAAGTGTTGTGCCGTATTGTTTTATTTCTTTTTATTGTAATGTTTTTAATATAATATGTAAATTTTAAATGCAATATTTAATTTT